>NC_047521.1:8418293-8433497 GCF_902827115.2 Pseudochaenichthys georgianus | reverse complement strand
CAAACCAGCTCCTCCTCCCGTACCTCCAGTCAAGCCTAGCCCCCCTCCTGCTGCCAGAGTCAAGCCTAGCCCCCCTCCTGCTGCCAGAGTCAAGCCTAGCCCCCCTCCTCTGCCCCCAGCGAAGCCACAGACATTCAGACTCACATGAAAGTCTCAAGCTTCACTAAAGCAGAAAAACCTCCAGCACAGTCGTATATATGGAAAAAGAGCGATCCTTTTTGGGTCATATGTGAGTCACAGATTCCAAAGACGTTTGTCTTGCTGCGTCAGTGACCGCGGCTTCACCGACTGAGAATGTCTTCGATGACCAACAGCTCCACGCGGCTGTAGAAAAGTGATTATGGGGTGGAAAAAAGTCTCCATTTATTTAACTGCCGGTACAGTTGTTCTCTCCATAGCGTGGGCAAAATGGTGCACATTTGAAAATGTATATTAATATTTATTGAATGTCTGTGCAAGGGACTGTATGTGAGTAACGGGTATTTAAGTAGAATTCAATGTATTTCCATAATATCTAAATGGTGTCTTACATGCAGAGGTGGGAGAAGTACTCAGAAGTACCATAGTGTAGGGAAATCCTGCATTCAGAATGTTACTCAAGTCAAAGTATAAAAGTATTAGCATCAAAATATAGTACCAAAAGTAAAAGTAGTCGTTGTGCAGATTGGTCCATTTCAGAATAATATATATGATATGTTTTATAATGATTGATCATGAAAGTGTTCTCAAAGCTGGTGAAGGTGCAGCTAGTCTGAAGTACTTTGTAGACTGCAGGGTAGCTTGTGGATTTACTCCAGGTGGAACTAAAGTCTGATTTAACACTTGATTATATTTACCATCATTCATCCACGTCTGTGAAGTAAAAGAGTAAAAGTACACGATTGATCTCTGAATTGTAGTGGAGTAGCATTACATGGAAATACTCAAGTAAAGTGCAAACATCTCAAAATGGTACTTAAGTACAGTACTTGAGTAAATGTACTTAGGCACCTCCCACCTCTGCTACCTTACCACATTACATTAGCTATGTACATTTCGATATCATCTCAACATTATTTATTGTTCATTTTCCAAGAGGATTACTTTTAACAAATAGACAGTCAATTAAATTAGATTTAAGCCACGATCACAGGGTGCAAACAGAGCTATTTTATTTATTCTAGTTTAACTAGAATTGTTGTACAATTGAATCACTGTTGTGTTATGAGATATGAGGGGGAAGTTTTGCTTATGTATATACAGTCTCTAAACTGCATCTAAAGCCAGTCTGTGCCTTCTACAAGAGTCATCTTTGTGCATCACTTTGCAGTGTACTTCACAACCTGTGTGAATGGCACACAGATGACCTGTGTGCGGCTGAAACACTTACAGCTGCAAGAGAAAGTATGTGAACCCTTTGGATCCTCCACACATAGCGTCGTGCGTTCCTTCCAAACAACTCAGCTCTGGTTTCATCCGTCCACAGAACATGTTGCCAGTAGTGCTGTGGAACATCCAGGTGCTCTTTTGCAAACTTCAAACATGCAGCAATGTTTTCTCTGGACAGCAGTGGCTTCCTCCCTGGTGTCCTCCCATGAACTCCATTCTTGTTCAGTGTTTTACGTATCGTAGATTCGTCAACAGAGATGTTAGCATGTGCCAGAGATTTCTTTAAGTCTCTAGCTGACTCTCGAGGATTCTTCTTCACCTCATTGAGCATTCTGCGCTGTGCTCTTGCAGTCATCTTTACAGGACGGCCACTCCTAGGGAGAGTAGCAACAGCGCTGAACTTTCTCCATTTAGAGACAACTTGTCTCACCGTGGCCTGATGAACATCAAGGCTTTCAGAGATACTTTTGGAACCCTCTCCAGCTTTATGCAAGTCAGCAATTCTTAACCGTAGGTCTTCTGAGAGCTCTTCTGAGCGAGGCATGGTTCCCATGTGGCAATGCTTCTTCAGAATAGAACATTCAAAACTGGTGTATTTTTTATAGGGCAGGGCAGCTTCAACCAACACCTCCAATCTCGTCTCCTTGATGGACTCCAGGTTGGCTGACTCCTGACTCCAAGTAGCTCTGTCTTTAGCCTCGGGGTTCACATACTTTTTCCACCCTGCACTGTGAATGGTTACGTGGTGTGTTCAATGAAAACATGAAAACATATTGTTTGTGTGGTATTAGTTGAAGCAGACTGTTTGTCTGTTGTTGTGACTTAGATGAAGATCAGAACACATTTTATGACCAACTTATGCAGAAATCCAGGTCATTCCAAAGGGTTCGCACACTTGTTCTTGCAGCTGTACGTGCTTCTTTGTTTGTCTCCAGTCCTGAGGGTGTGTGTGACGGGGCCTCGGGGAAACACTGCATGTAAATGAATATCATTTTGAATGAATTCCTATGTAAAGCTTTATTTTCGCAACAAATAAAGTGCACTTTATATAAGTATGGTTATTGTGTGGATTGCATAATGATGAAGTTATATTTTTTCTCAATGAAGTCTGTGGTGGGAGCTTTTCTGAGCGTCTCTCATGAGCCCAGAAAACGCGTCGGTTAGTCGTGTATTCTGGTCTCAAGTGAGAACAAGCGAGTCAGACTGAGAGCGGCCATCATCTTGGTTTCCTGTTCGGCTTCTCAAACAGCTGACACAAAGGCCGATGGGTCGTTTGTTCCCTTCTAACAAGCTCCGAGTTCTCGTGGGAAACAAACTAAGAACATTTTGAGTGAAATAGCAAAAAGAGCCTGAAATATTATTACAGACATTCATGTTCCCCTGAGGGTGACTCCTACTGACTTTAGGGATCCTCTGACTTTCCCCTTAGCGTTTACATTTGGGGTTTTTTGTAAAATGTTTCGACCATTATTGGATGTATTGCCGTTACATTTTTGGTTAGACATTTGTGTTTCCCTCAGGATGTACCGTAATTACTTTGGTGACATTTCATCTAGCAAAACCACGAGGTCACAGTAGCCATTTAAACACGTTCATAATATTCCTATTCCGCTTTTGGCTAATGACAATTACTTTCCAATTACATTACCGATTAAATGCAGCTGTAAATACTTCAGTTAACATAAATCACCCCATTACAAACATACTGCGTGAGACAGAGACAGAAATATAAAGCTGTTCTCATGGTTACGCATCTTTCAGCCTTTGGCATAATCTACTTGTCTAACTTGGAAAATGCCTCTTTGGAAAAAGGCCTGACTCAGATTATGCCATTTAGATTACCCGTATCAAATTCGGAATAACAGCGGAACATTAGTGGCATGGAAATGTAGTTTATCCAATCATTTGACTAAATATCTGCAAATCTTGTTTTCTGCAACAAACCGAATGAATACTCAGTAGATTTTGTGGATGGATCCACCGGTTTGCCTACAAAGGTACATCATCCCTGCAGAACTCGCACAGAGGCTGTTCCATAAGTTCCTGAGTGAGCAGATCTCCCACACTCTCCAGTTGTATTCCTTCTAAGCACATGTTTGAACCTGCGGCAGGGATTTGAACCTGTTCATCCTAAAGAGCATTAGAGGTCCAACTCTGAGGCTGCTGATCAGGTCAGGCTCAGTCCAGTTCACCCCCACGCTGTTGGATGGGTTGGAAGTCTGTGCAGAAGAGCCTAGTTCTTCCAACCTTAGACTGCTTCCAACGCAGAACTGGGAAGATATTTCAAAACCGCTGAAAATGTTGAAGATGTTTTTTTTGAGGCACGAGGAGGGAGTTGAGGAATGTAGGCCCGAGCAAAGGGGAGCTCGTCTGATTGGCTCTGAATCACAACCTAAGCAGCTTGTAAACCAGCGCGCTTTACAATGACTGTGGTTTGTTCTACAGCGAGGCTCTGTCTCGGCTTGCTGCTCTCAGATCAGTTACTGGACTGAATCCAGCGGACGATATGCAGTGACATCATCCGCCTTGAAAGGGGATCTGGGCGTTTAGTCTAACATGCAGCCATGTGTTTGTTCAACCCACAAGAAGACTTTCCAACGACGCCATGATGTGTCTTTTCTTGTTCTTCCATGTTTGATTTAGCTTCAGTTTCCTCATGTCTCAGACTCCGTCCTAAATAATGTCTAAATAACAAGATATGACTGATGACAGCTTGCTGGTTGAAATGTTTCTGCCGCAGGAGAGAGCAGACAGAGTGACGGAACATGAGTTTCATGGTGTTAACCCTCATGACAAATCACTTCCACATGTTGTTAAACAGCTGAGGCTGAACGGGACCAGAACCACTTAAAGACTGGCCGTGAGACGGAAGGAGTCTCTGACGCACTGTTAATCACTCACTTTGAAGGCCAGAACAAAGCCGAAATTGTTGACTCAAATCCTCAAATAGTTTCCAGCTTTCTAAGAGCAGGAGTAACCGAAGTGTGTCACAGTTAGAAACCCATCGAACAGAGGTAACAGCTGTTGTTTCTCACTTGTGTCCATGTAACGTCCTTATGAGTCAGAAATAAAGGAACTCTCACTTTATTCTGGGACATTTTTAACAGAATCCATAAAGGTGTTTTATTTCAGATAAAGATAAATGGTGTTCTGTCTGAGCATCAGGGGTCAACGTATTCTTTACTTGAGTAAAGTACTTGGAGATATTACCGTGAAATAGAATGGCCAATTTCTAAATAAAATACATGATGTTACTAGATTAAAATTGTGATGTTTAAATGTGTTTAGTTTAATGTTGCAGATGTTATCAAATCAAGCTCGACACAAAACATTTGACACCGGATTAAAGTATATAATTTATATACAAAAAAACGAATACATTAGTTATTATAGAAGATATCAGTTATGTTTGCCTGATTCTGCGTCACATACATAAGAGCAGGGGTGCTTTGAGCTTGTTGCTAACACATGCTAATGTTTTGCAGGTATGTTTACCATCTGAAGTTAGCATGCTAGCGTTCGCTAATTGGAATTTGCCACAGGGTCCAGCTAATGGCAGCACGATTGATTTTTCAGGTATTTGGTCAAATAAAATAAAAAAGGAAAAAACAGTATTTCTTTTTTTACACGATGGTGTTAGAAGATGTCTTACGGAGTCACCAAAGTGATTAGAATTCATTCCGAGAGGGTCAGGAACGCCTGCACAACATTTCATTAGGAATGTCTGGCATCAAAGAAGAAACAGTGCACTGGAAACAGCTTCATGCCAAAGTCCTTTTATTGTATTACCAGGCAAACATTTGATCTTTGTACAATGACATTTAAAAAAAATTAACATTTAAAGACCGATGGAAACAAATACTTAAAATGGAAAAATAATTGAAGAATTGAGTTACTTAAATACCAAGAAAATATATTTATCCACATCATAAATACAACTCAGAGGGTTTACTTGTCTCTAGCCCGAAGTTACCACCTGACTGGAACTGCAGTACATTCAACTATTAACCATCCAGGCTCCAATCACTCGCCCTGATCTCACTGTGGGTCAAAGGTCGACTTATCTCCATTGTGTTATGGAATCCACACGGTGTCCCACCTTATTGTACAACGCCGCGTTCATGTCAGAGATAAAATAGTCCGGCCCAGAGTTAAAAGCATTCGTTTATTCAATGAGTTTAAGCAATAAATGCCTAATGTACCTACCCTAATGTCTCTTTGAAACGTTACAGTCATCTGAAAGTAGTCCCATTGACTATTTATAAGTGTCAAATACGGAATGACAAACTCATACTTTTTTGTCAAATGTCAGAAGATATTAAACTACGCTCCTTATAGTCTTTTCTAATAATTATTATTTTTGTGACTGAAGCCACTTAAAGATATTTATTTTTCTGTAAGACATGAAGCTACAAATCCTCACATTGGAGATTGTATTTATATAGTATCTATTATTTAATCCTTCTTTGAAATGTATTTCTGTCCCATTGTTTAATTTGTGCCAACCTGATTGGAAATACTGAACATTTTGAAAAACGTCCAAATATTATTTATGATCATGAACTTGGCGGTGTTATGAACTTGGCGGTGGTTTGCCCTTTCTAAACGCTTTAAGTAGCATTTGCCTTTTACAGATTTGATTGAGATTTGTTTCAACATCTCCATGGAAACTAAACATGTGTAGCTGTGCCCTGAACGCAGCATTATAATCCAGTGAAATAAAATGTGCACATAAATGAGACATGACACTTATCTGGCAGACAATTCAAAAGACATGTACAGTATGGACAGTGTATATACATGATGGCCAGCCACGTCTGTCACATACATCATGACAAAAGACTTCTGCCTATGATACAGAACATTTAAAAATAATACTCAAAATAACATTTACAGAGTCTAAACCCCAGACTGTGCACAGCCACATCTATCAAACTGACTATGAGCGACATTAATAACAGTTTGTAAATCTTTCTTGGCAGCCTGGAAGCTTTGCCAAGAGGATACACGGGAGTATCAAAGTGCTGTTTGCTTGATTGTGATTTCCTCCTCGACACCCCCCCCCCCACTGCGACCTGTGTTTTCAGGCACACTATTGAACTCGCTCCCAATAGATCCTCCTCTTTTTGTTACACGACAGCAACAATGTGTTTCAGATGTTTTATTTATTATGATGTGTATTGTGCAGCAAAAGAAAAGAGTAGAGGACACGGCTTCATTGTTTTTTCTCATATAAAAACATGAATCCACCAAAGAGACGACGGAGTGTACGGACCGAGCATGAGCGGGATCCGTCTGGAGAGTTTCTTTTAAAGACAGTCGTCCTGAGTCCATGAACAATGTTGTTGTGTTCTCTGGTCTGCTCGGTGTTAGCAGCGTACAGTCTGTAGTGTGACACGGAGCACAGGCGGGTGGGAAGACGCGACTAAGCACTTACGCATTTCTCTTTTTTAATTTTGTTGTTAAAGTTTCGTATTGAGTCCAGCTCCAGTCTCGGTCCTTGAAAGAGCAAAACCACCAGGTGTTAAGAGTCAATATATATAAAACACACACACACACACACACACACACACACACACACACACACACACACACACACACACACACACACACACACACACACACACACACACACACACACACACACACACACACACACACACACACACACACACACACACACACACACCACACACACACACACACACACACACACACACACACACACACACACACACACACACACACACACACACACACACACACCACACACACACACACCCACACACACACACACACACACACACACACACACACACACACACACACACACACGGCCCCTCCCCGTCGCTATATTACGTACAGGGTACCCCTTTCCCGTCATTTTCTACGGGCAGGGCGTCCCATAGACCTTCATTGCGGACACAGCGGACCCCTTGCCCGTCAGGCTTCTACGGGCAGGGCGTCCCATAGACCTTCATTGCGGACACAGCGGACCCCTTGCCCGTCAGGCTTCTACGGGCAGGGCGTCCCATGGACCTTCATAATGCCTATTTTAAGGTTCATTTGGCCATTAAAATGCGTTTTGATCTCATTGTATGCGAGTAATGAGTTTTTATTTCTGATTATTTGTGCAGTACATGTACATGATGTTTAGTTTGCTAGTTATGACGAAGATTACCTTACGTCTGTGAGGAAAATACACGGGGCTCAGAGCCTCGTATTTTTAAAATCTTTTTTTCCTTCTAATTTATTATTCTTTTCAAAATAACACACTGTTATTTACTCACCAATAACACACAATTATCCTTGCTTTTATTTATTGGTTTAATTCCATAATCTCGGTCTTTTTTGGTGTCCGTCAGGAACTGAATTTCAAAATAAAAATAACCGGAAACAGACGTAGGCCTATAAGGGACATTTCGAGCATCATTGCGATTGTCAAAATGTTTGAGTTTAGGATGGCACTACACTACACTACCCAGAATCCCCAGCTATCGTTTAGGACTACAGTCCCCGTGATTACTCTTCAAGGTCTGGGATTGGATGTTGGAGTGGCAGGTTACAGCGTCAAACAGCTGTTTGAAATGGAACGAAACCACGCCAGACTATCCAAAACTGGAATCGAACGCCCCCCCCAGAACTACACACTACACTATTGTGTTTCGCAAAATGTTCTATGGGACGTCTCTACTGAACGTTTTCGTTTTTCCCACAATTAGAAGTTGCCAGTATTAAACACATTGGTGTTATCAAATGTAAAACATATAATTAATAAATGGGTGAAAATCGCTTGTGTCCATAATGCGCAGCATCAATATATAGCATTATTATAAAACGGACAAGTCAAATCAAGCAATCTGATTGGTTCTTAGCCGTGATATACTGAGCGTATACCACGGGTAGAATTGTAAGTTACTTTTCACAACAAGTCAGTATCCCTCCGCGTCTGAGAAAAACAGTATACCGTTGGGTTGAAAAGCAAACTGCTTGCAGTTTGCTTTTCATACTGGAACAAGAAAGCAGCAGAGAAGTAACGGGGCAGAAACCCTCCTTTTTACGCAGCGGTCCAGACATACACATCAAACGGCAAAACATATTCAGTGTGCAGTTCCTTTGGCATTAGGGCAGGGATATCTAGATACTTTCCAAGGTCTGACATCATGAATTGAGCTACTTTTAAAGCAAGCAACGATGTTTTCAAATCTGTAATCAAAGAGGTCCGCAAAAATACTATCGGCCAATCAGATTGCTTGATTTGACTTGTCAGTTTTATAAATATATTTACATTTCTTCTGTTACGAAACAAACTTACAAAGCATAAAATGGAAACATTTAAGATTAACTTCGACCTCCGGGGGGTCTTACTATGGAGGAGTGGATTGAGGAGTGCCTATCTCCAGAAAAAAAGCACCTAAACGACGACATGCAGAGCTACGTGAAGAGCAGGTAGACCAACTGGAAAACAAGTACCACCACTCAAAAGTTTTCTGATGCGGGTCTTGAAACAAAGCAGAGAAATTATGACCGTTAGTGGCCACAGTTGCGAAAGCTCTCTCCAGAGCTACTGGAAGCCAAATCTCGGGGACCGAAGAAAGTGGAGCAATATTCTCACCACGCCGAGCAACAGCCTAGAACAACCTCAACAAGTAACCACGTAAGCCATGCTACTGATGCTGGACAGGTTTTCAGTGGGTGCAACATACAAATGAATGTAAATAAATAGCCAAATAATGAATCAACGCTCTCTGTCTAATATGTTCGCTAGCTGTTAGTGTTGTTGCATAGCAACCACCTCGCACTATGTTTCGCGCAGAAGGCAACGGAGGGACTATTTTATTTGGAACATCATTATTTACTAATAAAAACTATTTAAATTAGAGTGTGTATTTTTTTTTTCATATTGCCACACTTGGTAACCGTTTTATAAAAGCAATAGCTCACTTCAGGCCGTGATATATGCTCAGCTAAGGGGGTTGTCGACCCTCCGCTTCGCGTCGGGCCGAACCACGCCCCTTAGCTGTGATATAATGAGCATATACCACGGCCTGTCGTGAGCTATTGCTTAAATATACCCACATGACCGCTCATTGATACTTTGTAATTCTACTCCACTACAATTCAGAGGGTAACCTGGTATTTTTACTCCACTACATTTATTTGAGTTACTTTGCAGATTCTGATTAATGATGTGAAATATAAACAACCCTTAAATCAGACTTTAGTTACACCTGAGTAAAATTCAGGTAAGGTGATTGTCAAGTGCCAACAATCAGGAGAGATATTTGATAGTTGGTGCTTGAGAAGACTAAACATGTATCTGCATTTGACATGAATGGAAACGAGTAATAAAGTATATTAATTACTCGTTATTCTCTACTAATAGTTAATTAAAGACTATATATTATGGCTATTTTGCACATCCCTTTCAAGATTTCAAGATTTTAAAGGTGTATTGACATATCATACACAACTTACGGTGTAGTTATGAAATGAATGAAAAACTTGGGTCACAGGTCCCTCAACAGTGCATTACAAGACATCAATGTGTGTACCTCCACCATTAAACTGTCATATTCTGCACATTTCTTATTCTATCTACATACATAAGAGTATAATCCATATGTATAATATCAGTTAAAATAAGTGCTTCAACATAGTTAACATTGCAGGAAAGCAATATATTAGAAGTTAAGTACTTTGTATTTATCTGTAGATAGATACCCCCAACGTTTTTTTCTTATTTAAAAGAAGACCTTAATCTGTTATTTAATGTTTAAATAAAGGTTAATTCGTTTTTCTGTTTTGCACCTCCTCCTATTAATATCTTTGTACATCCTGCACTAAACTGTTTTATTGAAGAGATCACTTATAGTATCTTCTTGATTTTTTATATTCTATATTTCTATCACAGACCTTCTACTTTCCCCCTATGAAAGTATATGTACTCTTAATATTTTTTTAATCAAATATAACACGTAAAAACAATAATTAAATAACGTGCTTTAACCACTAGGCACACAAGGTACACACAGACACTTGTATGTACAACATCTGAAGATGTGTAGTTTTATTCATGCTTTCACATAATTTTACAGCATATTGCTATACTATTTCAGACTCAGTATTTACATTCTTACATTCAAAATTCAATCCAATTCAAATCAGTAATATCTTTAAAAACTACAAGTCCTATTATATCAGCTGTGCACCGTTATGGTGTAAATATAACCTATCTATGAATTATATCAAATGTAAAAGTCAGCCGAATTAGTGTTGATACTGCAAGGAGACGTATTGTGTGAAGAGAAATTGAGAAGTTTTTTAATTGTTGATATATTTATGATCCACGTCAAGTATTCAGTTTCGGCGGCATTTCTTCAGTTTTTCCAAAGGTCTTCTCATCAGGGCTCTCTAAATAAAGAACTACGGCATATCTGTAATATGTAATGCAGCCGAACCGTGTATTACAATGCCGTTATGTGATGACTTCCAAAGAGAAAAGCAAGAACACTCGGAATTAAGTATTATTTTAGTCTTTTCAAATGTTTTCCGGATTTCATCTAATATAAACACCAAACCCCAGCATGCATTGCGGGTAAAACATCCAATCAGCGTAGCTGAGAATCTTGGGTAATCGCTGTTAAATTCAGTTCCTGACTAACGCCAAAAAAGACCGAGATTATGGAATTAAACCAATAAATAAAAGCAAGGATAATTGTGTGTTATTGGTGAGTAAATAACAGTGTGTTATTTTGAAAAGAATAATAAATTAGAAGGAAAAAAAGATTTTAAAAATACGAGGCTCTGAGCCCCGTGTATTTTCCTCACAGACGTAAGGTAATCTTCGTCATAACTAGCAAACTAAACATCATGTACATGTACTGCACAAATAATCAGAAATAAAAACTCATTACTCGCATAAAATGAGATCAAAACGCATTTTAAAGCCAAATGAACCTTAAAATAGGCATTATGAAGGTCCATGGGACGCCCTGCCCGTAGAAGCCTGACGGGCAAGGGGTCCGCTGTGTCCGCAATGAAGGTCTATGGGACGCCCTGCCCGTAGAAGCCTGACGGGCAAGGGGTCCGCTGTGTCCGCAATGAAGGTCTATGGGACGCCCTGCCCGTAGAAAATGACGGGAAAGGGGTACCCTGTACGTAATATAGCGACGGGGAGGGGCCCTGACCGTCCGGGATGGGAGTGAGAACGTGACACACACACACACACACACACACACACACACACACACACACACACACACACACACACACACACACACACACACACGAAGGATTTGCATTGGTACATCTGTACAGACACTGAGTGTTAACATGTGTTGCTCTGTTTAGAAAGATAATAGTTTGTAAAAGTATGCAACAGTATTCCAATATTAAGACATTATTATTATTATATAGTTTATTTGTAATGAAATGGAGCCGACACTTTTCTGAGCACTGAGGAATTCCCACGCAATTTAAAAATCACAATTATGACATATTGTTCCTTGGGAGAATTTCATGCGACTGTGTGTCTTTGCTGATGCGTCTGAGTGTCAGCACGCAATAAGTGGACTTGAAAAGATGGAGGACAAAAGGAGAACTCACCACGATGCTTTTGGTCTGGTCGTCAGCGGCCTCCTGCATCAGGCTGGTCAGGTGACTGAGGTACTTCTGGTTCTCCTGCAGCAGACGGGGCGCGGCGTCGCTGTAAAGAAACACAGACAGTTCAGAGGCCTGTTCACAACTGGCGCATTTCCACTGCAGCGGGTAGCCCCGTTTAAGCGTCCTGGACCGTCCTCAAGCGGCCAGGCCAGTTTTTGGTGGCATTTCCATATAGCCTAGTACCGGCTAGCGGGTACTTTTTCTCTCTTTTTCCGGCCCCATAAAATCGTGGTTCTATCAGACCAGGCCAGGGCTGTGACGTCAACACTCGACTGCTGATTGGTCAGAGAGAATCGTCACAAGATCGCGCGCGAGATCATCCCTCGCGTCACATATATATCAAGAAGCAAGCTTGCAGCATTTTGTAAACGGAGGAGCTACAAAAATGGCAACGTCGAAGAAAAGCACACCGTGGTCGACCGAGGAGGTGACGACGTTCCTACATCTCATTGGGGATGATAAAATCCAGCGGGAGCTCGACGGAACAACGCGAAATGTGAAAGTGTTCCAGGATGTCTCTGCACAGATGTCCGAGCGCGGATTTTCGAGGACTTTCCTGCGATGTAGGGTAAACGGAACGGCTTTACTGGAGTCCCTGAAGGTACGCTCACTTCTAACAAAGAAGTCTATTTTATCCTTACATTAATGTTCGACAACCCGTGCTTTTATGGAGCCCCAAAGAGCTACATAGCTAGCTAAGGCAGATAGCCTAGGCAGATAGCCTTAGCTAGAGCTATTGTTTGCCAACACCATATGTGCCATTGTTTACGTTCAGTTTTTCTTTTCTATAGTTGTTGTTGCTATTTAGTATTGTGCTGCAGTAGTTTGTAGTCATTTTGCTGTTCTAGATGATTACATTGGGACTCGTGAGGAGGAACATTCCCGAACAACGGGTGATGGCAGTGTTCCGTCCACATCGTCAGTGAATCCAGAACGGACCCCAGCCGAAGAATCGACACCGACTTAACCACCAACACCGAGTGCCATCACGACACCGCAGCGTGTGGTTCTAGGTAAGAAATAGAAAAGGCAAAACGACTGGAATTGTTTTTTTAAACCGTGGATCATCCATCGTCAGTAATTAAAATAAGCTATACCACTGTGGAAATGCGCTGTTACAAGTAAAGTCTTAGCTCGTAAGCAGCTAGTACAGTTGTGTGTGACATCCTATCATATACATATATTTATATTCATTATCAACAGGCTGGACATAATGTAATTCACTTTCACAATCATTGTAAACATCTAGGGCCAGAACTTTCTTTAGTTCACCTTACTGTTGTTCTGTTTATACATGTTATTCTTATATCCTTGTGTTACCTGTCCTGTGTGTTTTCCTTATTGCTAATTATTATCTTATTGTCACCCAGGCAAGAGGAAACGAGGAGGAGAGGATCGGGCCCAGCAGGAACGGCACCATGACTGGGCAGCGTCTCCTCCATGATACTTCAAAAAACCTTAATAGTTATTGTACATATTATATATTTTTTATCTAGTTAATTTTTAAATGCAACATTTGTACTTCCTTGTTTATTTATTTTCTTTAAAATGTTCATTTTATATTTACAATTCCATGTATATTTATGCTGGCTGCAATTCAGTTTTACATTTTTTATTTGTATTGTTTAATGGCATGCCTTTGATACAACATTTGTATTTTTATACTGCCATCAATAAAGTACTTCTTTGACTTCTCTTATCTCTTGTTGATAATGAATGGCACCCAACATAAAAAAATCATAAACATACATGAATTTATAAAGCAATAACAAACACCATCAGTTAGGAAAAAGCCCCTTACTTTTAAGAGATTTAAAGCAAGAAATTGAGTTTGCTAGCTTGAGGTCCTCCTCTAAAACATTATTACATGTTTATTTTGTAATGGTATTAAGAATACATGATAAATACATAATACATGTAGAAATTGCTCAATTGTAATACCCTCGTTCTACTACACTCAAACACATTCCTTATATATTTTAAAGACCAAAATAAACCTATAACCCATTCAAGCAAGCTTTTAACATGTCTAGAAGAAAGATTGAGGTTATATTTAATATATTATTTTATGTTGTGGATACTTTAGTCTCCATCCATGTTTACAATTGTCCACACTATTTTACACTTGCATTTATGAATATAGTTTTGCTGTGTTTTACACTTTAGTATTTATGTTTATAGTCAGCTTTGATATTTGCTTAATTGATTAGAAAGATTTTCTTTCCATGATCTGATATTTCCTCAAATGTTATTATGGGGCAGTACTTACTGGTGCTTGAATTTCAAATATTCAATTCAGATAATATTTGTTTAAAACATTTGACAAACACATGTATATGAAAAAAAAAAAGGATTTATTTATGTTCAATACAATGAATACAATGCAATGCTTGCTGTGATCACTTTCCTTCTTGCTGTGATAACAAGCCACACACCAAGAAACAAGTAAACGATCGCTTCCACATCCTCCATTGTTGTGTGTGTTTTGTGAGTTGTGTCGCATTGAAGATGACGCCACTGCAGTTTTACCCAGCGTCGCTCCGCCCAAAAAGCTGATCGCCCCGCCTACACTGCGTTGCTACCCCAGGTCCTAAAGTGTAATGGAAATGCGCCACGGCCTCGGACGGCCAGCGAGGCAGCCCGAGGCCTGAGCGAGGACGCTTAGGGACGCTTAAACGGGGCTACCCCGTTGCAGTGGAAATGCGCCATAATAATCACATGGACCCCCCCCCCCCCATCACATGTGCAACGCAGGACACGACTGGCTACACAGAAAGGCTGCGGGAAGCAAATGCACCGCGTTACAAAAGGGTTTATAGCTGTATTGATTTGACACGGGACTGGAACAGAACACATTATCTCTGCAGCACAGGCAGTATGAGAACATAAAGAGCTTTTCAACATTAAAGCATGGAGACGTGTCCCAGGAGACACAATATAAAAACATGAACCTAAACATTTCTATAATAGGGCGCCTTTAAATACATTTACATTATAGAAAGAAATGTGTCATCCTGATTGTCTATACTATCATTGTGTTGGTCCGTACACACAATCTAAAGGCTCGTACATAATACCATGTTCAGGGTCTACGGACAGCTGCGGGCCCAGGGATATGCATTCATTTCCATTCATACGACAATTATATTTAACAAATAATCTTCATAGTGT